>NC_077238.1:34507292-34527292 GCF_947179165.1 Solanum dulcamara | reverse complement strand
GCTGATTGAAACCATAAATTTACATTAATAAAACCTTCATACCCTCATGGTATACCCTATATAATTAATTTACAGAACGAAATCGGAGAACTCACCAATTTCTTCCCAAAACTGTAGCTCTCTTTCTCTAGCTTCAAGTTTTCTCTTTTCTTCTTCTTTCTAGAATTTTCTTTCGATAAAGATGAACTAAAAGATAAGGATGGTCTAAACTTAATCAAACATATATATATAGTCTACTTTAGGGGGTGACACGTGTCAACCCCTAAGTAGTGACACATGTCAAGCCCTAAGTGGTGACACGTTTCAGGCTGCCACATGGCATATGGGGGGTCCACCACCCTTGCTCCAGTTGCTTCCATGTGGCACTCTCTCATGCTGCAATGTGGCACTGTTTTCCCCCTCATTGGTTTGTAATCTCATCTTACTTTACGAATGTATGTGATCCTTGTTACGTAAGCTTGGTATGTACTCTAGTAGCTTAAGTATGTAATATTTCCAAGTTGGTAGCTTATGTAAATAAGTCATGTCATACAACTCATTATTCGATCTCCAACTTCTTTCGGATTTTTATAACTCTATTTCCAATCTTCTCTACTATAGGGTATCACATTCTCCTTTCCTAAGAGTTGTTTGATAGCGTTATATATTAACCGGCTCACATGATAACTCTTATGAAGATTAAGAGTTATTAAGAAGGCTTAAGAAGATTTAAGAAGATTTAAGAAACTTTAGGAAACCTTAAGAAACTTAAGAGGCTTACGATCCTTCCAAGAACTTAAGAGCCTTTCAAGAGACTTAAAAACGTGTTCCAAAGTGAAAAAGTACGGGGTGTAACATCCTTTCCCCTTTAGGACATTCTTCCTCGAATGTGAACCAAACCCTTCCTTAAGATCTTATACAGATTATATGGAAATTCCTGTCTATTGCAATAACACATACTTTCATCAAGCTATCACTATCAGAGTACCAAAGGTTGGAATTACCTGTAGCGTAAGGAGTAGGTATGGATACTTGTGTTTCATTTCCTCCTCTGCTTCCCAGGTCATTTCTTCACGATTTTTATTTCACCACAATACCTTGATGGAAGCTACGTCCTTAGTTCACAATCTTCTACTTCGCCAACCCAGGATGGCGATAGGTTGCTTCTCATAGGATAACTCCTCTGTGACCTGGATACCCTCTACGGGATATACCCGGGTTAGATTACCAACATACTTGCAAAGCATTGATACATGAAAGACTGGATATACCGCTTCCAGATTCGCTGGTAAGTCCAACTCATAGGAAACCTTACCTATTCGGTAGAGGATCTGATAAGATCAATGTATCTGGGACTAAGTTCCGCTTTCCTACTGGATCTTATTACTTTTTATGTGGATGACACTTTTGAGAGTGCTTAATTATAACTTGAAACTCTAAAGATCGACGTCGATTATCTATGTATGACTTATGTCAAATCAGAGTTGCTAATAATCTCTTTCAAATAAGCTTCACCTTCTATACCACTTATTGAACCACATTTGGGCTTATTAGTCATGTTTTACTACCATCAAACCAATCAATTGGCGACCTACACTATCTGCCATACCAAGTCTCGTACGGGGCCATCTGGATACTAGAATGATAGTTAATATCATAAGTACTTTTGACAGGTGGTAGGCAATTGTCTGAGATACCTTTGAGTCAATCGTATATGCCCACAATATATCGTCTAACATTTAGCTAGTAATATTAGTCTATCCATCAGTCTGAGGGTAAAATAGTGTATAAAGACCTATCTATCTTCCCAATCTCTTCATAAATTGCTCTTCGGTAGTTAATTGTAACTTGGGCTCCTTAGTTTAGGAAAATAGCTATGGGAACTCCATAAGGTCCTACCACCCTCTTGACCTATAATTTCACACCATCTCGGCTGAGCAGGTAGTCTTTGATTGGAGGAACATGGGCTAATCTTGTTAATCTGCGGATACCATTCCATATATAATTATCTGTTCAGGGAGTGCAAAGTGAGTCTTGTAGCCAAGGTCGTGTTGTGGAATCTTCGACCTCGTATATTATTTCTTGCCTTCTTTAGATGACATCAACTGGTACCCTCGCCTTTTTGGGTTTTGCTTTTTGCCCATCAGTGTCGGCTACCAAGTTGTACTGAAGTACCCTTACACAATGACTTGTATAGCCATTCCGCGGTTTTCCTATCATTAAATCATATTATGTGGAAGAACTATGGCATACAAGTGCTCCATCTGTTAGTAATCAGCTAATCCTACATGCTTTGCTTAAGCCCTTTTTTAATTCCTTTAATGTAACTTATAACACTCTAGATACATAATCTTGTGGCATTGCTTTGCCGCTAGTTCGGATTCTTCCATCTTGTGCGATCATAAAAGCACTAACGCATCGGATCCCACCAGAATTTCAAAGTATTCTTGGGAGAGAGTAGTACTAGGATGGGTGCCCCCCGAGAAGTCCTCATGTGACATTCCATTGCAATCCATGCAATAATGTGCGAAGGCACTCAACCTAGCCCAAGATTTACCTTAGCATCTTATCAATAGTCTTCATGCTTCGCCTTTATCACAACCCAACTCCGTAGGCCAAGACGGGTGCCCGAACTGGACACTTGCATATACTCTTGCTAACCATAGGTAAACCTATCTCCTATTTGAGTCATAGTATGCCAGCAGGCACGATAATATATAAGCCGATGAGGCTATTGCAACATATACATATACAAAACCCACATATATGTCCACAGACCTCTAAAAGTAAGAATAGTAACATAAGGTAGGATAGGGCCCCACCATACCTGTGAATAAATAAATATATACATCGAGGGTTAATAACAAATCTAGGCTCCGACACTATGGAGCACTTCTGAACTACTGAGTGGAACTCCTACACTGACGGATCCCCAAAGTGTGCATCTGTACCTACAGGCATGAACGCAGCCCCTTCAAGAAAAGGGGGTCAGTACGACATATGTACTAAGTATGTAAAGCATAGACATCATAAGGAAATTATAGTTAGCATAGGGATGCAGGGGCAAGTGTGACATCTAATCATTTACTGTAGCAGTTGCTTATAACATAAGGCCATACATACTATCATCACGTACTGTACCCGTCCCATTCGGGGACTTAGTGTAATGACTGCATCACTCTGTTATCATAAGCATATGTATAATATTAGTGCTATCTGATATAATAATTCTGAGGAACGTACGGCCCAATCCATATACCATATATTAATGACGAGTAATGTTCGGTCCGATCTACATATCATATAGTAATACCGAGGAACATTCGGTCTGATCCACATATCATATAGTAATACTGAGGAACGTTCAGTCCGATCCACATATCATATAGTAATATAGAGGAATGTTTAGCCCGATCCGTATATTATATAGTAATGCCGAGGAACGTTTGTCCCGATTCATATATTATTTAGTAATTCCAAGGAAAGTTCAGCTTGATCTGTATATTATATACCATACCTGACCCTTTATGGGACTCAGTGTCATCATATCATCATATACCGTACTCGGCCCTTTATAGGACTCGGTGTCATAATCATCATATACCATACCTGGCCCTTTATGGGACTCGGTGAAAGATGTATTAAAGTATATATGAGTAAGTTAGTGAGTAACCATATACAATTTAAATCATTATTAGAGACTCGATAATGTAAGAAGATTAAGCTATTGTCTGAGGAACAGAATAGTAGTGTACCATCTCGAGTGCCTTCTAAATGCCATTAAGGCCTATACCACTTAGGATCTCAGGGAACCTAGACATGTTCTAAAATAATACTAATAGTTCATAGAATTGGGGATACCCGTCGTCACATCCTCCTTAGGACTAGGAGCTTATGTATCCAGTACTTCTTAACCTATGGAGTTCAAGGAAAGTAGTTCAGCTTACTATAAGAATTTGACATTCAAAAGTGAATAAGAGATACAGATTAAATTTAGGACTTAAAAGTGGAGTTACCCCAGAGCTCGTATCACATTTTACTTACAATTAGGACATGCCAAAGGAAGAGAAAGAATAAGCTTTACTTATTCTCTACTTTTCCTCAAGGAGTCATCATTTACTTATATCGTACCCGGCCCATCATGGGCTCGGTATCATAACCTTATTATTGCATTACCTTACCATCATAGCACCACACTTATGTCAAGGACATATAAAGAGGAAAAAAGGGTAGCTCTGCCTACTTATGCCAAAACATGCCACAAGAAAGGAGATAACTTTACATACTTTCTACTCTCCATCATATAGAAGCCTTGAGAGGCAATAACTCAACTAGTACAGGAATTCTACCATCGAGAAGTGAATAAGACTTATGAGTCATACTTGGTGTTCTATGAATGGAATTATCCCCACATTTCGTATATCAATCACTTAAGGCTAAGACATGCCAAAAGAAAAGAAAGGGTAAGCTTCACATACCTCTTAGGGACTACTCTTAACCACATTCGCCTCGTCGTCTTTTGAACCTATTTTAACATGAAAGTACTACTAAGGTTAATTACCTTTCACTTTCCAATTTCCAACTCTACACCCAAGTACTCATAGGTGTTATTTTCTTATCCATTACCCTTGACTAGTTTGTTACTAGTTCTGAATCTACCAAAAATCGGGCAGCATCTCTCCTATAACTTCAACATCTCCGAGATTTCAACTTGGACACAATGTCAACAACCATACCAACAAAAACAACAATTAGCATATTTACAAGTAAATCACTTCAACCTTACACAATACAAGCTCCAAACAACTAGCTCCAAACTGCGGTATAAAAATAGAGTTTTTAATCTTTGTTTCGCAAAATCTTTAACCATACCAAATGGAGGGTCATGTGGATGAAACCAGAAGCACCCACACCCTTGTTAAAACACTTTGAATCCCTGCAACACGCAACCCAACTAGCTGTACCTGCAGCACCACAACAACAACCCACTACTCGACTTCGATTTAACGCTAGCGACATCAATTTAGTTTGTTTCTAATGTCAAGCATCCTTATGCAATTCTTCCACTTACAACCTCATTTAAGACATTTAATATACCCCATAACAACATCATAAACTTCAATTTGAAAGGGAAAGCCTTACCTTATCCGAAACTTGCCAAAACTTGCCTCAAAAGTTTCTTTAGCGCGCCTAAAACTTC
Organism: Solanum dulcamara; assembly: GCF_947179165.1. Taxonomy (NCBI): domain Eukaryota; kingdom Viridiplantae; phylum Streptophyta; class Magnoliopsida; order Solanales; family Solanaceae; genus Solanum; species Solanum dulcamara. The sequence goes on along the minus strand of NC_077238.1, from coordinate 34,522,113 downwards.
TTGGCTGTTTGCTAATTTAATAACACCTTCATAATATCGTGGTGAACCCTAGGTAATTAATTCACGAAAACAAATTGGAGGCTTACCTTTTTTTTTCTCCTCCAAAACCGAAGCTCTCTCTTCTCTCTAGCTCAAATTTCTCTTCTCTTTTCTTCTAGACTTTTCTTGAATATTTTTGGATAAAAAGAAACTTAAGGGATAAGGATGACTTAAAAGTCTTCAAACACATCTATATATAGGCCACGTTAAGGGGTGACACATGTCAACCCCTAAGTGGTGGCACATGTCAAGCCCTTATAGGGCCAACGCATCACCCCGTCCACTTAGGGGCTTCCACATGGCATGTGTAGCCCACCTCCCTTGCTCCCTCATGTTTCTACATGGCCTTCCTCATGCTTCCACGTGGCACTCTCTCATGGGATTCCACATGCCTCTTTCTTTTCCTCCTCGTGGGTTCGTAATCTCATCTTGCTTTAGGAACCTATGTAATCCTTACTACGTAACCTTGACATGTACTCAAGTAGCTTAAGTATGTAAGATTTTCAAATGGGTAGCTTACGTAAGTAATTCGAGTACTACGACTCATTACTCAGCCTCCAATTCCTTCTATATTCTCATAACTACATTTCCAATCTTCCCTTCTTTGGGGTGCCACATTCTCTCTTCCTTAGAGTTGTTTGATAGCGTCATAGATTATCCAGCTCACATGACAACTTATAAGAAGCTTACGATCCTTTCAATAAACTTAAGAAGATTAATAAGCTTGAGAACCTTCCAAGAAACTCAAAGACCTCCCAAGATACAAAACTCTTTCAAGGTACAAAAGTACGGGGTGTAACATCCTTCCTCCTTTAGAACATTCGTTCTCGAATGTGAACCAAAACCTTTCTATGGATCTTATACCGACTATATGGAGAGTTTTTCTATCCCATTGAAATAACATATACTTTCATTGAGCAATCAATATCAGAGTTCCAAAGGTTAGGATTACTTGTAGATATAGGGAATATGTACAGATACTTGTGTTTCATTTCCTCTTTCACTTCCCAGGGAGTCACCCGTCCTAGTACTACTCTCACCCAAGAATACTTAACTTCAGAGTTCTGATGGAATCCCGTGTGTTAGTGATGGTATGATCGCATCCATCCCTTATGGGATCTCGTTTGAAGCTTAAGCATTCCCATTTACATATGATAGCGTCAGTTGATTTTCTCTTATGCTTGTATTTCTATTGTCCGCTTCCCCCCTTTTAGGGTTTACCCATGTCATTCTCTTGTTTATTTTCAACTATTCATATGCATATAATTCTGTTCCAACACATTTGATATACTATTTCATGATCCAACTCTGTAGGACGCAATGGGTGCCCGAACTGGACACTCGCGTATAACCTTGCTAATCACAAGTAAATATGTCTTCTATTTGAGTCATAGTGTGCCAACATGCAAGATAATATATAAGTTTATGAGGCTATCGTAGCATATCGGCACAACTGTACATACATACATATACACAACCCACATACATGTCCACAGACCTCTAAGAGTAAAAACAGTAGCATAAGGTGGGATAGGGCCCCCGCCGTACCCATGAACGAATAAATATATATATCAAGGGTTAATACCAAAACTAGGCTCCGGCACTATGGAGTGCTTCTGAACTACTGAGTGGAACTCCTACGCTGATGAATCCCCAAAGTGTGCATCTATACCTGCAGACATGAAAGCAGCCCCCGAAGAAAGGGGGTTAGTACAATTTGTGTACTGAGTATGTAAAGCATAAAATACTGCAAAGGGAGTACAGTTGATATAGTAATGCAGGGAATAATATAACAACTCATAAAACCCTCTACCTACGTCTTATAAAATGAAGTCATACATCTCAAAGTCGTATTTCATACCCGGCCCATTGTGGGACTCGGTAAATAATCATACTATCATAATAATCATTCCATCATATATCATACCCGACCCTTTATGGGACTTGGTGAATAATCATGTCATCATATATCGTACTCAGCCCTTTATGGGATTTGATGAATAATCATATCATCATATATATATACATATGTACCCGACCCTCTAGTGAGGGACTTAGTGAGTCATTCATGTCATTGCATTATCATTTCCTCATATAGCGTACCCAGCCCTTTAGTGAGGGACTCGGTGGATAATGTAGTGAACTGCGCATAATTACATACCCGGCCTGGAACTCGGTGGTAAAAAGGTTACGGTATACACAAGTAGAGTAGTGAGTAACCATATGTAATTTAAACCATCATTGGAGACTTGTTGAAATAATCAAAATGAACTATCATTCAAAAATTAAGATAATAGCCACAATAACTACCTTTGGAGTGTCATTATGGTTTGCATCAAGTAGCACTTTTGAAATTATCTTCTCGTATCAAGGCTTAATAAAATATCTTTTGGAAGTCAAGAAAATGTCCATCTTAGTGGCTTTGAGAATAGGGACTTCCTTGGGCTCACATATACTTCATCTATTCTTTTTATAAAGATCATGCCAAGGAGAAGAAAGGGCTAACTTTACATGCTTACTACTTCCCAACGTATAGAAAAAAACTTGAGAAGCAATAGCTCAATTATTGTAAGAGTTCTAATATTAAGGAGTTAATAAGAATCATGATGTATACCAAAATGTGAATTATACCAAATTAGGATGGCTGGAGTTATACACATGTATCAAGTCATAATGATATAAGTTCTAGGAAATCAAGAACATTAGCCCTCTTAGTGTATTTAAGAATATGAGGTTCTTTGGAATTTATGCATTCGTCGTCCGTTGATTTCATATGGATCATGCCAAAATAAAGAAGGGATAGGCTTTACATACTCTCTACTTTCCCTTATGTAATCATCATATACATATGTGCCGCGGAACGTACAGCCCGATCCTTAGATAGTAACATATGCTTAGGAACGTTCGGCCCAATCCTTAGATAGTGACCTATATCATACTTGGTCCATCAAGGGACTCGGTACCATAAATATTTCATCATAACATCATAACTTATGTCAAAGAAATATCAAGAGTGAAGAAGGGTTTCACATACTTATGCCAAAAATATGCCAAGAGAAAGAAGGTAGCTTCACACACCTGTTAGGGACTACTCTTAACCACATTTGCCTCGTCGTCTTTTGAACCTATTTAACATGAAAGTAATACTAAGTTTAATTACCTTTCACTTTCAAATTTCAACCTCTAAACCCAAGTACTCATAGGAGTTATTTCCTTATCCATTACCCTCGACTAGTTTGTTACTAGTTCCGAACCTATCGAAAATCGGGCAGCATCTCCCCTATAACTTCAACATACCCGAGATTTCAAATCAGCCAAAATATCACCAACCATACCAACAACAAAAAACAGCTGCATATTTACAAATAAATCACTTCAACCTTACACAATACAAGCTCCAAACAACTAGCTCCAAACTACGGTACAAAAATAGAGTTTTTAATCTTTGTTTTGTAAAATCTTTAACCATACCAAACGGAGGATCATGTGCCTGAAACCAGAAGAACCCACACCCTTTTTAAAACACTTTGAATTCCTTCAACACGCAACCCAGCCAGCTGCACCTGTAGCACCACAACAACAACCCACTACTCGACTTCGATTTAACGCTACCGACATCAATTTAGTTTGTTTCTAACGTCAATCATCCTTATGAAATTTTTCCACTTCCAGCCTCATTTAAGACATATAATATAACCCAACCCATAACAATATCATAAACTTCAATTTGAAAGGGAAAGTTTTACCTAGTCTGAAACTCGCCAAAACTTACCGCGGAAGTTCCTTTAGCGCGCCTAAAACTTCATGGCTGTTTGATAATATTTTTGGTTTCTCCAAACCATAAATTTTCATTAATAACACCTTCATAACATCGTGCTTCACCCTAGGTAATTAATTCATGGAACAAAATCGGAGACTTACCTTTTTTTTCTCCTCCAAATCCGAAGCTCTCTCTTCTCTCTAGCTCAAGTTTCTCTTCTCTTTTCTTCTAGACTTTTCTTGAATTTTTTTGGATAAAAAGAAACTTAAAGGATAAGGATGAATTAAAATTCTTCAAACACATCTATATATAGGCCACCTTAAGGGGTGACACATGTCAACCCCTAAGTGGTGACACATGTCAAGCCCTTATAGGGCCAACGCATCACCCCTTCACTTAGGGGCTGCCATGTGGCATATGGGGCCCCACCTCTCTTGCTGCAGCTGCTGCCATGTGGTACTCCCTCATGCTTCCACGTGGCACTCTCTCATGGGCTGCCATGTGTCACTTTCTTTTCCTCCTTGTGGTTTCGTAATTTCATCTTTCTTTACGAACTTATGTAATCCTTACTACGTAACCTTGGTATGTACTCTAGTAGCTTAAGTATGTTAGATTTTTAAATTGGTAGCTTATGTAAGTAAGTCGAGTCCTACAACTCATTACTTGGCCTCCAATTCCTTCCGGATTCTCATAACCACATTTCCAATCTTCCCTTCTATGGGATGCCACATTCTCCCTTCCTTAAAGTTGCTTGATAGTGTCATAGATTATCTGCCTCACATGACGACTTATAAGAAGCTTACAAACCTTTCAAAAAAAACTAAAGAAGCTCAAGAAACTTAAGAAACTTTAGAAGCTTAAGAACGCATTCCAAGGTACAAAAGTACGGGATGTAACATACTACACCTTGAGTTCGTAGCTATCTATTCCCTTTTTTATCTGATACTCGTACTTAATTGATCACGTCTATATAGAGTGCTCCCTGTAGTAGTCCTTCTATTCTTGAGTCGTAAAAAACTTATCTTGTCTTTTAATAATAGTTGAGGGTTCTGTACTTTCAAACAAGAATGAAACTCCATCATCGAGCATCTTTCCCCTCAAAGTGAGATTTTCCTAAGGCAAAATACAGATGAAGATACCTTAGTCTAAACTTTGCTGCTCAGATAGGCTTTTGTTTCTCTGAAATAAAATTTCCCAAGTAAAAAGGGTGCCCCTCATCGACGACCTGGAGGGTACCTTTTACAGCTTTAGTTCAACATAATAGGGGTACTCGATATCAACTTTCAAGACATATTAAGAATCTATGTTTCATTCCCCCCCCCCCTCCCCCTTTTTTTTTCTAGGAAAATTTCGACAGAGTTTTCTTTATTCTCCTTACTATCCCCAAAACCTGCATGTAGTAAATACCAACAATGCCTCATAGGTCCAACATATATATATTCATATCCTATCACAGCCACACAGGGCTTTCAATATCATCTCATATCGCAGCCACACAGGGCTTTCAATATCAATAATAGTATAAAAATAATGGACTTACTTCGTGTGTCCAACTCAACCTGTATCTGTTACACTTTATGGTCTACCTTCCTTTCAGTTTTTGACTTTACATTTCAATCATGTATCAATACCTTACCCAACAGTTATCTTTTGTGCCCTTGCTCACTTGTTTGCTTTGTAACTTCAAATGTTGTTAATTACTTCCTCCGGTTGTTTTCCTATGATTCAGATCTATAGCACGATCTAAGACAAGAAAGAAAGGTAACATCCTAAATGTCTTGTAGCCTCCTATTTATAGATGTGGAACACAACATACTGATAAATAGGACTCTACTAGACACGGTCTGTAGACATTAAGAGGTGACACATGTCAACCCCTAAGTGGTGACACGTGTCAAGCCCTTACAGGGCCAACGCATCACCTCCTCCATGTAGGGGCTTCCATATGGCATGTGGGACCCACCTCCCTTACTCCCTCATGTTGCCATGTGGCACTCCCTCATGTTTCCACATGGTACTCTCTTATAGGCTGCCACGTGTTGCTTTTTTTCCTCTGCGTGGATTCGTAATCTCATCTTGCTTTATGAACCTATGTAATCCTTACTACGTAACCTTGGTATGTACTCAAGTAGCTTAAGTATGTAAGATTTTTAAATTGGTAGCTTACGTAAGTAAGTCGAGTCCTACGACTCATTACTTGGCCTCCAATTCCTTTCGGATTGTCATAACCACATTTCTAATCTTCCCTTCTCTGGGTGCCACAATCTCCCTTTGTTAGAGTTGTTTGATAGAGTCATAGATTATTCGGCTCACATGATAACTTATAAGAAGCTTACGATCCTTTCAAGAAACATAAGAAGTTTAAGAAGCTTGCGAACCTTCTAAGAAACTCAAAAACCTCTCAAGATACAAAAGTCTTTCAAAGTACAAAAGTATGGGGTGTAACATCCTTGACCTCTCCTCTTTTATCTTACAATCGGTATCGGGGTATATCTTTAGTTTCACCACAACCATATCTTATTTCTCCCTTAGGACTAATTCCATTTCGATTGTTTGGCTTAACCGCTCTTTGCATCTCTTTATAACGTGTCCAAAACATCATAACTATATTGTCCTTCTTGAACCCTTACTCCTTTTATCATGTACTTACTCACTTGGACCTATACATAACACATATATATTCATAGGTTTCATAACCATTCTGCTACAACTTGTATAAGGTGGACGTAGTCTTTTCATTTCCTGGATCATTCTGCTATATTTATCTTATTTACATTGAAACTCGCTCATCCCATCTTATCATATTTCTTTCTCTTCCTTTATTCACTATTTTCTCTTCTCGTCTCCTATCATCGGAGGTTTCCTGTTCCATTTCCTTGGTTATTTATCTATCACAATATCATTTGCGACCAACTATCTAGCCAATATCTTGCCTTTTGACCCAGCATGGTATCGTTATCCTTTATACGATCTCTTGAGTTGTTTAATACCATTTCCTAGTTGTACATTTTCCTTTTTATACACACCTGTCTTCTAACGTTATGTCATGCAGGGTCTTGCCAAAAACTTCTTAACACCGCCTTAAATACCATGCTGACTTTTACCCGATTATTGGTGGTTTTCACACCTTCCTAACTGGTTTCAACAAGGGATCTTATTAAAGTTTAAGCATCCATGTCCAATATATTGTAGTGTCCATTATTTCCATCTCACCCTTGCATTTCTCTTACCCACTTCCCCCCTTTAATGGGTACTTATACCTTTATCCTATTATACCTTGCTCTATGTCTCTATGTCCAGTCTCAAATTTGTTCAATCTTATCTCCCAATCTATTTGGTACTATATCACACACACGTCTTTCCTTACAAATTATAACGTGATTATCCACGTGCGAAGCCTTGACTAAATCATGAGGTGACGAGAGCCTTCCAATACATAATGTGATATCTCATCTACAACTCATCCAAGGCCACATTCTCCTTATCTTTGTCAAAGGTTAATTCACACTTATAGTTGTTCCCATTTTAATTAGGCAACACTTGTATTCCGACAATTATTGTGCAAGGTTTTCTCAGAGTAGTAGCTTTATCCCAACCTATATCCTTTGTTTCTTGGGGTGAACATAAGTTGCACCATTTATTCCTTAAGTTTGTCCTCTTTGTCTCTTAAGGGTTCCATTATTTTTGGGGTGACATTGTGTGCACACATCATTCTTTTATACCTTATGCCCCTTGCCCTTACTATGTACCTAACACCAGTTTTTAATCTAGTCAACACATACCACGTGCACCTTACTACCGGTCTTACTTTATCCTCGTATTATTGTACCACACCTTTAAACTCATACTTGCATATTCAATTCGTGACATCTATCTGGGGTGCTTCTGTTTGAATTTCCTCCTATAGATTCCATCTTCAATTAGTTGGTGAAGGTCTAATAAAGTGTTATCCTGAAGCATATTCCAATCACCAGCAACAGGGAACTAAAATCCAATGAGCATCTCAGTGCTCCTTAGTGCTTTACTCACATGGACTCCCTCTAGATCTATTCTTAAGTTGTGAATAACCTATCTTGTCCTCAAATAATAGTTGAGGGTTTTGTACTTTCCAACAAGAATGAAATGCCATCATCGGGCATCTTGCCCCTCAACATGAGCTTTCCCTAAGGTGAAATACAGCTGAAGATAACTTAGTCTGAACTTTGCTGCTCAGATACGCTCTTGTTTCTCCAAAATAAAATTCCCTAAGTAAAAAGGGTGCCCCATATCGATGACTTGGAGTGTACCTTTACAGATTTAGTTCAATATAATAGGGGTACTAGGTATCAACTTCTGAGACATATTAAGAATCTATGTTTCATTCCCCTTTTTTTTGTTTTGGAAAATTTTTGACAGAGTTTCCTCTATACTCCTTACTATCCCCAAAACCTGCACGCAGGAAATACCAATAATGCATCACAGGGACAACATATATATATATTCATATCATATCACAGCCACATAGGGCTTCCAATATCATCTCATATCGCAGCCATACAAGGCTTTCAATATCAAAAATAGTATGATAATGATGGACTTACCTCGTGTGTCCAACTCAACCTGCATCTGTTACACTTTTCAGTCTACTTTCCTTTTAGTTTTCGACTTTACATTTCAATCATATGTCAATACCTTACCCAACAGATATCTTTCATGCCCTTGCTTACCTATGTGCTTTGGAACTTCCAATATCGTCAATTACTTCCTCCGGTTGATGTCGTCCTTCTGCTAAAGTTCAAGGTTAATATAAGAAGTTTTCCTATGACTCAGATCTATAGCACGATCTTAGATATAAAAGAAAGGTAACATCTTAAATGCCCTGTAGCCTCCTATTTATAGATGTGGTGCGCAACACACCGATAAACAAGACTTTACTAGATACGGTCTGTAGATATTCCGAGGAAGGACTGCTCTGATATAACTTTTGTCACGACTCAACCCCATAGGCCGTGATGGCTGCTCGAGATGGGCACTCATGTATATCCCTACTATCTGTAAATAAATTTGTCCCCTATTTAAGTTATGGCACATCAATAGGCAGGATAACATATAAGTTGACGAGGCTTATCATAGGCACCATTGTACACACATGCATATACAACCCATACACAAACCAAATACATGTCCACAGACCTCTAAGAGTAAGAACAGTAACATAAGGTAGGACAGGGCTCTCTCTATACCCGTGAACAAATAAATATATACATCGAGAGTTAATACCAAAACTAGGCTCCGGCAAGATAGAGCACTTTTGAACTGCTGAGTGGAACTCCTACGCTAATGGATCGCCCAAAGTGTATATCTGTACCTGTGGGCATGAACGCATCCCCCTTGAGAAAAGAGGGGTCAGTACGACATATGTACTAAGTATGTAAAGCATAGATATCATAAGAATATTAGAGCTCACATAGGGATACAGGGGGAAAGTATAACATTTAACCATATATCTTAATCGCATCGTATAAAAGAAAGTCATACATATTACCATCACGTACTAGGCCCGGCCTATTTTGGGGACTTAGTGTAGCATCTATATCATTCTGTCATCATATGCATATATATATTATTAGTATTGTAGAATGTACAACCCGATCCATGTATATAGTAAGTACATGCCAAGGAACGTACGGCCTAATCCGCACATTGTATAATAATACCGAGGAATATTCGGTCTGATCTACATATCATATAGTAATACCGAGGAACGTTTGGTCCGATCCAAATATCATATAATAATGCCAAAGAATGTTTGATCTGATCCAGATATCATATATACATACGTACCCGACCCTCTAGTGAGGGACTCAATGAATCATAACTGTAGGACCATCATAGGGTTTGGCGCCATTACCACCTTATCATATCACATCATCATACATATATATACATGCGTACCTGTCCCCCTCTAGTAAGGGACTCGGTGAGTTATTTATGTCATTGCATTATTATTTCCTCATATAGCATACCCAGCTTTTAAGTGAGGGACTTAGTGGATAATGCAGTGAATTGCGCATGATTACGTACCCAGCTTGGGAATCGATGATAGAAGGGTTACCATATATACGAGTAGAGTAGTGAGTAACCATATGCATTTTAGATCATATTTGAGACTCGATGGAATACTCAAAATGTGCTATCACTCAAAAACCAAGACAAGAGTCATGTCAAGAACCTTTTGATTGCCACTATGGATTAGGTCAAAATGGAACTTTTGGAATCATATTCCCGTATGAAGTCATCATCAAATATATTTTAGGAATCAAGAAGTTGTCTATCTTAGTGTCTTTAACGAGAGGAACTTACTTGGAATTGTATACACTTCATCTATTTGTTTCATAAAGATCAAGTCAAAAAGAAAGAAAGATTAGCTTTACATACTTACTACTTCCCAATATATTGAAAAACATGAGAAGCAATAGCTCAATTATTGAAAGAGTTCCAACATTAAAGGATGAGTAAGAAACACTTAGGAATGAAGTCACCTCCGAGATTGTATCACCTTTTACGTACATCTAGGATATGCCAAAAAAGAGAAAGAATAAGCTTTACATACTCTCTACTTTCCCTCATGGAGTCATCATATGCATATATTATACCCGGACCATCATGGCTCGCTGAATAATTATAGCATAATAGCATCATACTTATATCAAAAGCATACCAGGAGGAAAGAAGGATAGCTCTATTTACTCATGCCAAAGACATGCCAAGAGAAAGCTTCACATACACTTTTCGAAATTAATTGAAATCTGGCTTGCCTTGATACCTCCTTAACCTATTTGAAATAAAAGTAATACAAAGATTAATAGCCTTTCACTTTCCAATATCCAACTCTACAACCAAGTACTAATAGGAGTCATTTCCTTATCTATTACCCTCGACTAGTTTGTTACTAGTTCCGATGCTACCAAAAATCGGGCAGCATTTCCCCTGTAACTTCAACATCCACAAGGTTTCAACTTGGCCACAGTGCCAAAAAACATACCAACAACAACAAACAGCATCATATATACAATTAAACCACCTCAATGTTACACAATACAACTCCAAACAACTAGCTCAAAACTACGATACGAAAATATAGTTTTTAATCTTTATTTCACAAAATCTTTAACCCTACCAAATGGAGGGTCGTATGGATGCAATCAGAAGTCCCCACACCCTTTTTAAAACACTTTAAATCCCTAAAACATGCAACCCAACCAGTTGCACCTGCAGCAACACAACGAGAACCCACTACTCGACTTCGATTTAGTTATAACCACTTTAATTTAGTTTGTTTCTAACGTCAAGAATCCTTATGTAATTTTTCCAGTTCCAACCTTATTTAAGACATTTAATATACCTAATAATAACATAATAATCCCCAATTTGAAAGGGAAGCCCTTACCTTCTCTGAAACTCATCGAACTCATCGAAACTTGCCTCGAAAGTTCCTTCAGCGCGACTAAAACTTTGTGGCTGTTTGATATCCTTTTGGGGATGCTTGAAACCATAAATTTACATTAATAACACCTTCATAACCTCATAGTATACCCTATATAAATAGTTCACAGAATGAAATCAGAGAACTCACCTTTTTCTCCCCAAAACCATAGCTCTCTTTCTCTAGCTTCAAGTTTTCTCTTCTCTTCTTCTTTCTAGACGAACTAAATGATAAGGATGGCATAAAAGTCATCAAACATACATATATAGGATACTTTAGGGGGTGACATATGTCAACCCCTAAGTGGTGACACATGTGAAGCCCTAAGTGGTGACACATGTCAAGCCCTCATTGGGCCAACACCCCCTTTCCTCCAATCATAGGCTGCTACATGGCATGTGGGGGGTCCATAACCTAAGTGGTGACACGTTTCAAGCCCTTATTGGGCCAACACGCACCTTTCCTCCAATCATAGGCTGCCACATGGCATGTGGGGGGTCCACTACCCTTGCTTTAGCTACTTTCACGTGGCACTCTCTCATGCTGCCATGTGGCACTCTCTTTTTCCCCCTCGTGGGTTCATAATCTTGTCTTACTTTGCGAACCTATATAATCCTTGCTACGTAAGTTTGGTATGTACTCTAGTAGCTTAAGTATGTAAGATTTCCAAGTTGGTAGCTTACGTTAATAAGTCATGTCCTACAACTCATTATTCAGTCTCCAACTTCTTCCAGATTCTTATAACTCTATTTCCAATCTTGTCTACTATGGGATATCGCATTCTTCTTTCCTTAGAGTTTTTTTATAGCGTTATAGATTACCCGGCTCACAAGGTAACTCTTAAGAAGCTTAAGAGTTCTTAAAACCTTTAAGAAGCTTTAAGAAACTTTAGGAAACCTTAATAAACTTAAGAGGATTACGATCCTTCCAAGAACTTAAGAGTCTTTCAAGAGACTTAAGAACGCATTCCAAAGTACAAAATCATGGGGTGTAATAGTTTTAAAGTTCTAGCTTGCTGGGTTTGGGGTTTTTGACTGTGCAACTTTGATTTTGAATGCACCTCATCTATTCGATAAATTTCCTAAGAGGAAAAGGAGCTTGTTGCTAAGCCGATGTGAATGGTAACTACGACGTGAACAACACTCCAAACTGAACAATATTTTTCAGTGGCAACCAGGTTCATTTCAACTAGAGTTGGTACCTCCGATTTCCATATCTTCCCATATCTATTTTTGTTCATACACTTGTAGTTGTATTTTACTGACTTTCGACATTTGAATAATTTATTAGCTCATACGCATTTTTGTGGCTTTGGATAGTGATGGTAGACTAGGGTCATATTCTCGCTCAGGGATGGGGAGGGGGACGAGGGTAAGGAAGGGTAAGTGGGTTATATGAGTGTCTAGACTGAGAGTAGATTCTTACATATTGGGACGTTAACGGGAAAATCAATAGACTTAGTTAAGATTCTAAGAAAGAGGGAGATTAATATAGCTTGTGTCCAAGAGACCAAATGGGTAGGTTCAAAAGCTAAGGAGGTAGACATGTATAAGCTTTGGTTCTCTGGTAGATCGAAGTATAGGAATGGGGTAGGCATTTTAGTAGATAGTTATTTAAGGAATCAGTTGGTGGAGGTTATGAGAGTCACTGATAGGATGATGTTGATTAAGATGGTTATTAAAGGGATCACGTTGAATATTATTAGTGATTATGATCCGCAAGCAGGCTTAGGCGATGAGGATTAGAGGAGCTTTTGGGAGGATTTTGATGAGTTAGTGGAGGCATATCGCCTACTAAGAAGCTTTTTGTGGGAGGGGATTTCAATAGGCACATCGGGTCTATTTCGAGATGGTAAGATGATGTGCATGGAGGCTTTGGCTTTGGGCACAAAACTGGAGGAGGAGTTTCACTTTTGGATTTCACAAGAGCATTTGGGTTGGTGATAGCCAATTCGAGTTTTCCAAAAAAAGAGGACCACTTGGTAACCTTCCGTAGTTTGGTGGCTAAAACTCTGATAGATTTTCTACTCCTTAGAAAGGATGATAAAGGTATGTGCAAAGACTGTAAGGTCATTCCAATCGACAACCTTACAACCTGATATATGCTTTTGGTGATGGATTTAGGGATCAAGATGATGAGGAAAAAGAGGGTCGGGGATGACCGACCTACGATTAGATGGGGGAGTTTGACCACAACTTGTGCCCTTGAGATGACTTAGAAATTGAAGGATATGGGGGCCTAGGATAGTAGTGGGGATGCGGATAGTATATGGGATAGGACAGCAAGTTGTATTAGAGTTGTAGTAAGGGAAGTTTTGGGAGTCTCTACAGGTAGTCGTAGTCGGCATCTAGGGGACTGGCGGTGGAAAGGAGAAGTTCAAGGGAAGGTAGAAGAAAAGAAGATGGCGTATACGAAGTTGATAGAAAGCAAGGATGAGGTGGAGCAGTGGACGAATAGGGAACTTTATAAGATAGCGAGGAAGGAGGCGAAGTCAGCACTTTCGACGGCAAAAATGGTAGTTTTTGAATGACTTTATGCTGAACTAGAAGAGAAAGGTGGGGATAGGAAATTATTCAAGCTAGCCAAGGCGCAAGAGAGATGGGCACACAATGTGGATCAAGTCAAGTGCATTAAGGAATATCATGGAAAAGTATTGGTAAAGGAGACTCTCATTAAACAGAGATGGTAGTCATACTTCCATAAACTCTTGAATGAAGAAGGGGACAGAGATATTGTTTTGGGAGATTTGGAACATAAAGGGAGGCATCACAATTTTGGGGGTTGCAGGAGTATTACGGTCGAGGAGGTTAAGGGTGTTGTTCGTAGGATGCACTGGGTAAGAGTGAACGGACCTGACGAGATTCTTGGGGAATTTTGAAAGAGCGCGAGCTCGGTATATTTTGAATGGCTGGCTAGGTTATTTAGTGTCATCTTTAAGACAACTAGGATTCCTAAATAATGGAGGTCAAGCATAATGATCCCCCTATACAAAAACAATGGGGATATCCAGAGCTGCAACAACTATAGAGGTATCAAGCTTCTAAGCCTACTATAAAAGTGTGGGAAAGAGTAGTGGAGATGAGGGTGAGGGAGGCGTGTTTATTTCAGAGAACCAGTTCAGATTTATGCAGAGACGCTCAACTATAAAATCCATCCATCTTATGAGGAGACTGGTGGAGTAGTATAGGGAGAGGAAGAGGAACTTGCATATGGTATTCATCGACCTAGAAAAGTCTTACGATAAAGTTCCATGAGAGATACTATAGAGATGTCTAGAGGCTAAATGTGTACCTGTGGCGTACATTAGGGTGATCAAAGATATGTATGAGGGTACCAAAATCAGGGTAAGGATAGTAGGAGAGGACTCAGAGTAGTTCCCAGTTGTAATGGGGTTGCATCAAAGATCAGCTCTCAGCCCATTTTTATTTGCCTTGGTAGTGGATGGATTGACGCAACAAATTCAAGGTGAGGTGCCATGGTGTATTCTTTTTGCGGATCACATAGTCCTTATCGATGAGACTCGTAGTGGAGTTAACACTAAGCTGGAGGATTGGATA